>NW_026997976.1:0-503 GCF_035044405.1 Drosophila montana
CGCTACCCACGACTTTATTCATCTGATTCTTACATTTGGTTTTCATTATTACTAAACCTAAGGCTGCGCAGTCCTCAGGGGCAGCGCTGTCTTTTGTATATAAATCGTTTTATATATTATGTATAAAACGAGCATAACTATATTATGTATAAGCGGCGGAAACGTCGCTGGTGGGACAGAGCGTATTGTGCACGTATGTAAGCGGTCAATGCATGGGACTAATGCTGACGCGGCTTGTTTGTAGTCAAGGCATTCTGTGCCGATATTATAGTTATTGCATACTCATTGCCATTCTCGGTTCGAGGTAATGGGCCGATGGTATCAATTAAAACAGTGTCAAAAGCTGTGTTTGGGGTATTTGTTATTATCATTGGGGCCTTTGTATGTGTTGTAGTTTTAGCTCTTTGGCAGTCTACACACGTTTTTACATAGTTTTTTATGGTTTGTATCATTTTGGGCCAATAGTAATGTTTCTTTATTTTTGATAGGGTACGCGTAATCCC
>NW_026997977.1:0-1152 GCF_035044405.1 Drosophila montana
AATCCGTATTTATATGTGTAAGAAAACTCTAAAAATTATTAAAGCTTGGCATTGTCCTCTCGCTCTTGATCATTATTTTCCTCGTAGTCTTCTGCTGTTGAACGGGCATTGAGCGTCTTAGAATATTTGTATTTGGCAGCAAAGTCAGCTATGCACAAATTATTTAATTCGTCCGGTCTTTAAACATAATGATCTAGCAAGTTTGGTAAAAAATAATCTTTTGAATCTGAAGGGAGTGTTTCTAAATCTCTCTTGACTTTCACCATACCAACTCTTTGATCAGGATGCGAAGTGTTTACAAAAATCTCGCCATGGGTACATCCTGACATATGGAGTCCAAGGATATTGTATGAAGGCTCTTGCGCAGATATTTCTGTTCCATTGATGAACTTTTTACCGAGATATGTGGTTTTTGCTTAACTGAAAAGTTATTACTACTTTTTGAGAATCTCTTCTTTTCGATTAGTCTATGTAGTTTATTATATAACTACAACACGCAAACGCATCTTATATGTATTGAATATCCATGTTGACTCTATATAGCTTCAATATGTCTAAATTATATGCATTCAACATTTTGTCACAGTATTTTCTACGCAAAAATATTTGCGGCTTTTTAAGATGCGATCTCAGTGCAAGAAGTGTAAGAAAACTATCAAAATTTTTTCAGCTTAAAGCTTCAGCGTCCGAAACTGAACTATTTAATATGTCTTTGATTTTCTTCCACATATCTTGATGCCTTCTAAGATTGGAATCTCCCTCTTCTAGGGGATATAGTATTTCAGTCTGAGGCATGGGAGGGTATGACATGTTAAAACGATAAATTTTATGCCTATTAATTTCCCTCTGGCATGAAAAGCTATGTCTGGGCTGTTGGTACTTAATTACCTCTTCCAAATCTGGATTATCTCCGTTTGTTGATATGAATCTGTCAATAAAGTCGATAACTTGACGGATACCTTGGGAACTATTCTCATTCAGTTTAGGGGCGCTGCTTAGCCAATACATGCCATGTGAATGTGGCGATCCCCTATGTTGGAATTCAATTCTCCAATAAAAGTGCGACAGTTGACATTCTCCAAAAATATCTGTTTTAAATAATTTCAATAGCTGCCTAGACATATAATCAAAATATCTTGAATTAGTCGAGTC